>NW_023425345.1:47826002-47861002 GCF_014108415.1 Molossus molossus | reverse complement strand
TGGTTACGAGGACAGTTCTCATGACAAGTGTGCTTGGCTCAATAAAAAATTTAAAAATTCAGATCCTGTCAAAAAGCAGCTGTATAGAAACAAAACGATTGCTTAATTTTTTAAAATCCTCACCCGAGGACATTTTTCCATTTATTATCAGACAGAGTGGGAGGGAGAGAGACATCAATGTGAGAGACACATTGACTGGCTGTGTCCCACACGACCCAACCAGGGCCGGGTACGTGCCCTTGACAGAAAACGAACCCGCGACTTACTGGTCTGCCGGCCCACACTCTAACCGCTGAGCCAAAATGGTTGCCTTTAAGAAATGACTTGAAAAATTATGTCCTATGTATAAGTTTCTTTTCCTTCATTAAGTGAAACTAGCCAACACTTGGCTTAACTATTATTTGAATGCCACAATATTCCATAAAATAAACTGTTTTTTAAAAAATTTATAAACTTAAAAAGAAATTATAGTATTGATGTGGCTGTGTATATAAAGAAAAGAGATTGTAAGAGTGAGCACTGTCTAGCAAAGTGATACTTAAAGTTGAGGAGAGAAACAGTACTTCAGCCAGAAATGGAAGGATGGACAGCTACGTGAAGAAAAATGCAGCTGTCCCTTGAACAAAATCGGTGTGCAATGCATGGTCCCACTGACATGCAGGTTTTTCCCCCTAATAAAAACTGTAAACGTAGTTTTTCTTCCTTATTACTTTTAATAAAATGTTCTCTTCTCAGCTTTATTATAGGAATACTGTATATAATACATGTAACATACAAAATCTGTGTTAATCAACTGTTTATGTAAGCCTTCTGTTTAACAAACAGTAGGATATTAGATTTTGATGGAGTCCAAAGTTTATATGCCAATTTTAGACAGCACAGGGTAGGGAGATGGGGAGGTAGGGGACTTGGTGGGTCAAAGTTCCTAACCCCCACGTTGTTCAAGGGTCAGCTATATTACTAAACTATCAAAGGTAAAAGCTAGGTGATTGGTATGTAAGTGTTCACTGCGAAACTATTCCAAGTTTGCCTTATGTGTGGAAATTTTCATGTTAGGGAAAAAAAATATCAACCAGCATGAGATTATCCAAAAACCATAGTGCCTTCATTAAAATAATCCTGGGGTAGAGGGGGGATGGATGTGATGAACCAAAGAACTTATATGCATATATGCATAACCAATGGACACAAACAACAATGCTGGAGGAGGGCTGGTGAGGGCTGGGGGGAGGGTATCTAGGGGGGAAAAAGGAGTAACATCTGTAATAAAAATATATTAATAAAAATTAGAAAGAAAAAAAAAAAACCACGAGACAAAACCAGAAAAGAAATAAAATAAAACAATGCTGGGTAGCCCTGTCCGGTTGGGTTCAGCGGCTAGAGCGTCGGCCCATAGACCAAAGAGTCACAGGTTCTATTCCAGTCAAGGGCACATACTTTGGTTTTGGTTTGGTCCCCGGCCCTGGTCCAGGACGTGCGGGAGGCAACCAACTGATGTGTCTCTCTCACATTGATGTTTCTCTCTCCCAATCTATCTGATGATAAATGGAAAAATATCCTCACAGGTAAGGAGTTATTTTTTTTTCATTAAAAAAAATTTTTTTTTTCTTTATTGATTTTGAGAGAGAGAGGGAGAGAGAAACGTCAATGAGAGAGAACATCAATTGGGCGCCTGTAGCATGCCCTCCCCCCTGGGGGTATTTGGCCCACAACCTGGGCATGTGCCCTGACTAGGAATTGAACTGGCGACCTCTTGGTGCATGGGTCGATGCTCAACCACTGAGCCACACGAGCCGGTCCTCGGGTGAGGATTTAAAAAAAAAAATCCTGGGTAAGCCGGTGTGGCTCAGTGGTTGAGTGTCGACCTATGCACCAAGAGTTTGCGGGTTCAATTCCCGGTCAGGGCACATGCCCAGGTTGTAGGCCAAACCCCCCAAGGAGGGGGCGTGCAGGAGGCAGCCGACTGATGTTCTCTCACTGATGTTTCTATCTCTCCCTCTCCCTTCCTCTCTCTGTACAATCAATAAAGAAAAAAAAATTTTTTTTAAAATCCTGGGTAAAAGGAACTAAAAGTGAAATAGAATTTTAAATGAGAAACACTGTAAGGAAGCAGTAAATGGGAAAAGACATAGAAATTCAAAGCCAAATTTAACATGTGAGACCTAGGCAAAGCAAAGCAAAGCAAAACAACTATAAAAAAATACAGATTCATACCCTGGCGGGTTTGGCTGTGTTTAGAGCATAGGTCTGGGGACCAAAGGGTCAAGTGTTCGATTTCTGGTCAAGGGCAGATGTTTGATTCCTGGCCCGTCAGGGTCGTGCAGAAGGCAACCAATCGATGTGTCTCTCTCACAAAGATGCCCCCCACCCCCACTTCCTCACTCTCTAAAAAATCAACAGAAAAAATATCCTCAGGTGAGGATTAATAACAACGCCCTCCCCCCAAAAAACAAAAAAACCTGTTGCACAAAGTCACACCATGCAACAACGAAACCAATTACCACATGATGCAGTCATAATGTTGTCTCCTGTATGATCTCAGATGGGGACCGGGGACTGAACCTGCAACCCAGGTTATGTGACCTTGACTGGGAATCAAACCCACAACCTTCAGTGGGTGGGCTGATGCTCTAACCACTGAGCAACACAGGCCAGGGCAAAAAAAGTTATTTTTGAAATGAGTAGTCATAGGAAATGTTCCGGGTGTTTTTGGCTTAATCAGTGTATTAGGAGTTTCCAGGCCCAACCCTAATTTATTTAAGCTTTGATTGCACTAAAAAATTTTTTTTCATTTTTCAATTATACTTGATAGTCAATATTATATTAGTTTCAGGTTTACAACCCAGTGGTTAGATACTGACATATACTGACATAATTTAAGACGTGACCACTCTAATAAAACTAGCACTCATCTGATATAATATATTCCCTATGTGGTACTTTACATCCCCATCACTGTTCGGTAACTATCAACTTACACTTCTTAATCCTTTCACTTGTTCACCCATCCCCTCAACCACTTCCCCTTTGGCAATCATCAAAATGTTTTTTTGTCTCTATGAGTCTGTTTCTGTTCTGCTTGTTCATTTATTTTGTTCTTTAGATTCCACATATAAGTGAAATCACCTGGAATTTGTCTTTCTTGTCTGAGTTATTTCACTCAGCACAACACCTTCTAGGTCCACCCATGTTGTTGCAGATGGAAAGATTCCATTCGTTTTTACAGCTGAGTCACATTCCACTGTACTTATCATCCACTGATGGGCACAAGTTGCTTCTATATTTTGGCTACTGTAAATAACGCTTCAATGAACATTAGAATGTATATGTCTTTCTAATTTAGTGTTTTTTTTCCGAATAAATACCCAGGAGTGAAAATGCTGGATCCTTCGTCTCTTGTTATATAGCCTTTTGTTTTTTGTTTTTAATCCTCATCTGAGGACATTTTCCCATTTATCTTCAGATAGAGTGTAAGGGAGGGAGGAGGGGGAGGGGGAGAGAGAAACACAGATGTGAGAGAGACATACTGACTGGTCGCCTCCTGCATGACCCCAACCAGGGCTGGGGATTGAACCTCAATCTTGACTAGAATTGAACCTGTGATTCTTTGGCCTGCAGGCTGATGCTCTAACCACTGAGCCAAACCAGCCAGGGCTTGCCTTTTGTTTTAAAGTCTATTTTGCTCATTATAAGCTTTGCTACCCCAGCTTTTTTGTTTCCATTTTCACGAAATAACTTTTTCCATCCCTTTGCTTTCAGTCTGTGTCTTGCCATCTGAAGCGAGTCTCTTGTAGGCAGCATAGGTAAGGGTCATGTTTTCTTTTTTTTTTTATCCTCACCCGAGGATATTTTTCCATTTTTTGTACAGATAGAGTGGGAGGGAGAGAGAGAGAAACATCGACGTGAAGGGACACATCGAGTGGCTGCCACCCGCACGACCAACCAGGGCCGGGGACAAACTGCAACCGAAGTACGTGCCCTTAGCGGGAACCGAACCCGGGTCTCTCCAGACCGCAGGGCGACGCTCTAACCGCTGAGGCAAACTGGCCAGGGCGGGTCATGTTTTCTTATCCCTTCAGTCACCCTATGTCTTTAGAGCATTTAATTCATTTGCATTTTAAGTAATGGTTAATAGATATGTATTTATTGCCATTTTATTATTTTTTTTAAAATCTGTTTTCCCCTTTTCTTAAAAGATTCTTTAATGTCTTATAATACTGGTTTGGTGTTAATGAACCCCTTTAGCTTTATTTATTTATTTATTTATTTACTTATTTACTTATTAATCCTCACCCAAGGATATTTTTCCATTTATCATCAGACAGAGTGGGAGGGAGAGAGAGGAAGAGAGAGAAATATCAACGTGAGAGGGACACATCAACAGGTTGCTTCCTGTACGACCCCGACCAGGGCCAGGGATGAACCGCAAATGAGGTACGTGCCCTAGACTGGAATCAAACCCACAACTCTTTGGTCAGCAGGCTGACGTTCTAACTGCTGAGCCAAACCAGCCAGGGCAAACTCCTTTAGCTTTAGATTTTTATCTTGAAAAACCTTTATTTGTCCTTTGATTCTAAATGATAGCTTTGCTGGGTAATCTTGGTTGCAGATCCTTGCTTTTCATCATTTTTGAATATTTCTTGCCACTCCCTTCTGGCCTGTAAAGTTTCTGTTGTTAAATAATTGACAGTTTTATGGAGGCTCCCTTGTAGGTAACTAATTAATTTTCTCTTGCTGCTTTTAAGATTCTTTCTTTGTCTTTAATCCTTGACATCGTAATTATGATGTGTCTTGGTGTGGGCCTCTTTGGGTTCATCTTGGTTGGGACTGTTTTCTGGACTTGTATGTCTATTTCCTTCACCAGGTTAGGAAAAATTTCACTCATTATTTCTTCAAATAGGTTCTCAATCCTGTGCTCTCTCTCTCCTCTTTCTGGTGGACCTACAATGTTGTTAGGCTTGATGATTTCCCAGAGATCCCTTAAAATATCCTTATTTTTCTGGATTCTTTTTTCCTTTTGCTACTCCAACTGGGTGTTTTCTACTACCTTGTCTTCCAAATTGCTGCTTTGATCCATGGTTTAAAAAAAATTTTTTTTTGAGAGAGAGAAAGGAAGAGGGAGAGAGAGATAGAAACATTGATAAGAGAGAAACATGGATCAGCTGCTTCCTGCACGCCACCTATTAGGGATCAAAACCCACAATCCTGGCATGTGCCCTGACCAGGAATTGAACCAGTGACCTCTTGGGACAACGCTCAACCAACTGAGACACACCAGCTGGGCTTTCTTGTGCATTCTTTATTTCAGTTACTGTATTCTTCATTTTTGACTGTTCTCTTTTTTTATGGTTTCTACGTCCTTTTATTATGGTGTTGAAGTTCTCACTAAGTTTCTTGATCATCCGTACAACCACTGTTCTGAACTCTGTATCTGGTAGTTTGCTTGCCTCTATTTCATTTAATTCATTTTCTGGAGATTTCTCCTATTCTTTCATTTGGGACATGTTTCTTTGTCTCCTCATTTTGGATGCTTCTTTGTGTCTGTTTCTATGTATTAGGAAGATCTGCTATGCCTCCCAATCCTTGTGAGTTGGTTTTATGGAGCAGGTGTCTTGAGGGGCCCAGTGGCACAGACTCCTGGGTCATCCGAGCCTGGTGCTCTAGATGCCCCCCGCCCCCAACCAGAGGTATAGACTGTGTGCAACCTCCTGTTGTAGTTAAGCCTTGATTACTTTTGGCACTTCAATGAGCTATGAGGACTGGCTGCGACTATAGCAGAGGAGCTCCTGTGTAGAGGCCAACCCACAGAGCAGGACTCACTTCAGTGTCACTTGTGGAGGTGGTTGGGTGGTGCTCCAGCATGGTCTGAAGCTGACCACTATGTGTGCTAACTCTGGGGTATCCTGGGAGGTGCAGGTCAAAGTCAGCTGCTGACGGTGTCCTGCCCAGGGCCATGTGGCATGAGCTACAGAGTGATCTGCGGATGGCAATTACTTGTGCTGGGCTTGGGGGTGCCTGGAATAGTCTAAGCTGAAAATTGAGGCTGGATGCTGCTAGTGCCAGGCCTGGGGCCACTTAGCAAGAGGTATGTGGCATGCTGAGGCCAGATGCTACTTGTTTGGGATTTCTGAACCTTTGAGAGAATTTAGGAACGTCTGTAGCATAAGCCAAGACAGGCCATTTGTATGGAAAAGCCATAGAATAATGGCTTGGGTGGGCCTGCAAGTTGCATGACATGGGTCTCCGGGAACCACCAGGCCAGTGCAAAAAGGTACTAGCCAGATCGACGCAGACTCAGATTTGGTGTCTAGAAAGGGAATGTTGGCTTCTGCCAGCATGTCTGTCTGGGAGAAAGTTGCTCCTCTAGCCTTCACCCCAAAGCCAGATAATTCACTTCTTCCCCATATGTTGTTGGTACCTCTCAAGCTGCTGTCCCAGCACTGGAGCTCAGCATGAATGAATATGAGTAAATCCCTACATTGCTCCTTTAACAGGAATACCTGGGATTCCAGCAACCCTCTGTCTCTGTTACCCTCAGCCACAATCTCTGTTAGTTTTCACAGCTAGAAGATATGGGGACTTCTTTCTGGCATTAAAACTCTGGACTGAAGAGCCTGGTATGGGGCTAGGACTCCTGGCTTCTCAGGAGGGACCTCCACAGCTGAAATATCCCTCCCGATGTTTAACCACCACATGTTCTGCATTTCCATCCCTCCTACCAGTTCTTTTATTTTATATATATATTTTTTTTCTTTATTGTTTTTATAGAAAGAGAAAGGGAGAGAGAGAGAGAGATAAAAACATCAATGAGAGAGAATATCAACTGGCCACCTCCTGCATGCCACCCACTGGGGATTGGGCCCACAACCTGGGCATGTGTCCTGACTGGGAATCGAACCAGCGACCTCTTGGTAACACGGGTCTACGTTCAACCACTAAGCTACAAGTGCCGGGCAGTTTTTTTGATTTTTATTTTTAGAGCGAGAGAAATAGAAAAATCGATGTGAGAGAAAAACATCAATCAGATGACTCCTACCCACCCTCCACTGGGAATCAAGCTCACAACCCAGACATGTGCCCTGACTGGGAATCAAACTAGGACCTCTCAGTCCATGGGACGATGTTCAATCCACTGAGCCACACCAGCCAAGCATGAAGCTACACACTTTTAATTATTACTTTTAGGTCTTTGATCCATGTTTAGCTAATTTTTGTATATAGTGTTTGGTAAAGGGTTAAACTTCCATTCTTTTGCATGTGACATACAGTTTTCCCAACTTCACTTGTTGAAAAGATTGTGTTCCTTTGTTAATATTCACCTGAGGATATTTTTCCATTGATTTTTTTAGATAGAGTGGAAGGCAGAGAGGAGACAGGTGTGGGGAGGGGAGAGAGGAGGGAGGGAGGGAGAAACATCGATGTGAGAGATACATGAATTGGGTTGCCTCCCGCACAACTCCAACCAGGGCTGGGGATCGAACCTCCAACCCAGATATGCGCCCTTAACCAGAATCAAACCCATGATCCTTTGGTCCACGGGGCAATGCTCTAACCACTGAGCAAAACTAGCCAGGGTTCATTCTTGAATGGAGAATTGGCACCCTTAATGAAAATCATTTGACCATATATGAGATATAATGTCTGGGCTCTCTATTCTGTTCTGTTAGTTGGTATGTCTGTCTTTTTCTCAGTACCACACTGTTTTGATTACTGTTAACTTGGAGTAAATTTTGAAATCAGCATGTGTGAGTCCTCCAATTTTCTTTTTCAAGATAGTTTTGGCTATTCAGGGTACCCTGAAATTCTATATAAATTTTAGAATGGATTTTTCTATTTCTGAAAATAGCATTATTGAGATTTATAAGAGTTGCATTGAATCTGTAGATTGCTTTGGGTAGTACTGACATTTTAACTCTATTAAGTCTCCCAATCCATGACAAAGGATATTTTAAATCTCATATCCTTGTTAATATGATTCCTAAATATTTTATTCTTTGATTTATTGTAAATGGAATTATTTTCTTAATTTCTTTTTCAGATTGTTCATTATTAGTGTATAGAAAAGTACCATTTGATTTTTAAATAAGACCCAAGTATTATATTAATAAAAGGTAAATAACATCAAAAGGAGAAGAAATATATTGCCATTCTCCAGTGCTCACACTTCACCAGAATGAAGATAAACTACATTTAAACATCTTACATTATTTTTAAACAATCATTCTGAATCTCAAATTTTAAAAATGCTGACATTTCATATTGTTCAGTATGATTTACTGTAAGAAGAAAGATAAATATCCATGAATCTACCTACTGAGCTGCAGTTTTTTTTGTGTTTTTTTTTACTGCAAATAGAATCTGATTTAGTCTAAATAAAAATAAAAAAATCACACCCTGTAATTTATTCCACCAGAGAGCAGAAATATCAACAGAGAATTATCTTTTGCAGCTATTCAATTTCCTATACTCTCTTCCCCACATACATAGGTTTTGCCAGATTCTCTGCCAGTATTTTTACTCAATCAAAACGCCCCATCACTGGAGATGTTCCATAGAGGTTCAAGACAGGGATTTCAACCTGGACTGGGAGAACGAATGGGAAGAATTTAATGGATTGTTTTCTTTTGCTTCTGCTATATTAAGATCATAGGAACTAAAGATGCCAGAAGACATTTGGGAGGTTTATAGTTAAACAAAATAACAAAATCAACACCACCACAAAGGCAATAAAATGAAAACTTTTGGGCCAATAATTATATGCAACCCAGCCAAGTGTCTTTGCTGTAAGCATAAGAATGTGCAATGTGACTGTGAGGAAAAGTCCTCAGAAAAAGTTATAAAATGACTTCCAATTCCAATTACTTACACAAACTCCAGACAGGCTCTACAAAAAAAACTAATTTGTGAGACTTTTTTCCTTCCATTATTAATCAAATACTTATTGAATCACTATTACATTCCCAACATTACAATAGGAACTGAGGACACAAAAACAGAAATAAATATTCAATCCCCGCTTTCAAAGGTCTCACTATCTAAGGTGGCCACATGCAATGTGTGCAGTGGTAAAGAGTGCTTATTGTACCCTAGGTCGGGGGTAGGGTAGTAAGGAAGATGTCAGGAAAGGAAGTGGTCATCCCTGAGTTGAACCCTAAAAATGAATAGGAAGTAGAGATTATCTATAATGTATTGGGTATTGTGCTAGGTGTTCGGGCTACAAAGATTAATCAGAGAAAGTTAGAACATAGGTAAATAGGGGAATAAAGCCCTATCAAAACCATTTACAAAATAATGTTAAATATAATAAGACAGACTTGTTATAAAAATAGAGAAGAAGAAAACTGGTAGGGAAGGGAACACAGCAAAGGAAAGGTGGCACACAGAAGCTAATGATGTCTGAGCTGAATTATGAAAAGTTTGCAGATATCCAATAGGCAGGTAGCACTGGGAGAAGGGCATTGTAGGCAAGGAGAAGAGTATGAACATTGGAAGAAACGTACCAAACTATGACATGGAAGTCTAGCATGATTAGAATCTGTATATGATTTAGTTTGGCTGAAACTGAAATGTAGGTTATGACGCAAAAAGAAGGGTGGGAAGGGCAATACAGTAAGAATGGTAGGAAGAAATCATGTTTTAAATGAAGCAGAAAAATGCCAGTGCTCTCATATGGTTACTAAACCTTCATATTTCCTTTTTTTCGGGAACAAATTTATTTTTTTAAAAAAAAACTTTAGTATTAAGAATTTTTCTTATCTGTGAGAATACTTGCTACAATAAATTAGTAACTTTTTCATTGCAAATACTTTTTTTTAATCCTCGCCTGAGGACATTTTTGCATTTATCTTCAGATAGAGCGGGAGTGAGAGAGGGGAAGAGAGAGAAACATTGATGTGAGATGTGCCATCCTCACGACCCCAACGGGGCCAGGGACAAACTGCAACCAAGGTAGGTGCCCTTAGTGGAAACTGAACCAGGACTCTGGTCTGCAGGCCAATGCTCTAACTGCTGAGCCAAACCGGCCAGGGTGCAAATACTTTTTTGAACTTAAATTCTAAGAGTTTTAGTCATCTTTCATTTACAGAAGTTTTAGAATCTGACAGTCAAATTAATTGCTTTTAAATTTTTATTTATTATTTTAAAAAATATATTTTTATTGATTTTTAGAGAAAGGAAGTGAGAGGGAGAGAGACAGAAACATCAATGAGAAAGAAACCTTGATTGGTTGCCTCTTGCACGCTCCCTACTGGTGATCGAGCCTGCAACCCAGGCATGTGCCTTGACTGGGAATTGAACCGGCAACCTCTTTTCTTTTCATTCTTTTTTTTCTTTATTGATATTAGAGAGAAAGAGAGGGAGGAAGGGAGAAGAAGAGAGAGACAGAAACATCTATGAGAGAGAACATCGATTGGCTGCCTTCTGTACACCCCCCACTAGGGATTAGGCCTACAACCTGGGCATGTGCCCTGAACTGGGAATCGAACCAGTGACCTCTTGGTGCATGGGTTGATGCTCAATCACTGAGCCACACTGGCTGAGCCCAACTGCTTTTTAAAAAAATTGATACCACTGCCCTGGCTGGCCTGGCTCAGCAGTTATTAGAGTGTCGGCCCATAGACCAAACAGCTGTGGGTTTGATTCCGGTCAAGGGCACGTACCTCGGTTGCAGTTCATCCCCGGCCCTGGTCAGGGTTGTATGGGAGGCAACCAGTTGATGTCTCTCTCTCTCACATGATGTTTCTCTCTCTCTC
This sequence comes from Molossus molossus, assembly GCF_014108415.1. NCBI lineage: Eukaryota > Metazoa > Chordata > Mammalia > Chiroptera > Molossidae > Molossus > Molossus molossus. The sequence goes on along the minus strand of NW_023425345.1, from coordinate 47,850,251 downwards.
CCCCTCCCTCCCACTCTTTCTGAAGATAAATAGGAAAATATCCTCGGGTGAGGATTAAAAAAAAATTGATACCACTGTTTCTGTGTTCAGAAAATCCAGCTGGAAGGTTATTGAAAGAAATATCATAAAAGGTAAAATGAGGGGAGGGGAGGAGAACTAAGGTAGATTCAAGATATATTCAGGGAATAGGATTACTAATAATAGTACATGAGAGAAGAGAGACTCAGAGAGAAAGTCACTATCTTCATCGGGAAGACAAGATACCTCAAAGGACAACTTTTCAACAAGGGAGCTTGAGATAAAGGAGGAATACTAGTGAAGCAATTTAAGCTTCAAGGGAGACAAGGTCTAAAAGGCACCAACAGAACATTTGTTCTCTCAAGGATTAGATTTATTGTTTCTAGTTTCTACAGATATACAAAATCCTGAGTTTTCTTTTGGTTAAGTTCATTAGAAAGTAACTTTAAAACTTCAGTGTATTGTAGTGAATGTTAACTTTGATAGCTTCATTAAAATGTCAATTAACAAAATGAACCTGATTCTAATTCACACAATTCAAATGATCAATTCTTTCCTTCCTCCCCCCAAAAAAGTCCTAAGTTTTTGCTTTAGCAGATCTACTTTTACACTAAATTCTATGGCTAGCAAGAAAATTAACCTAATAAAACAAGTTAAAGGAACATCTTTTTGTAGTTTCAATTTCTCTCTATTTTTTGGCTTTAAAGAGATCGTGATGGCCTGACCTTGGCTTAACCTTTTGAACATATTCACAAAATTCCTGAGAAAAATGGTGAATAACATACAGATATCTAATCTTATCACCATATATGAAAAGTAAAATAATCTAAATTCACTTTGGCTATGGAAAACAGATTACTCACCTGCGACCACATTCTGAATATTTACCAATATTTTTTAATATTAAGGCAGCTGTTAGTCGGATGTGTTTAGTTATTGGTCCCTCTTTTTCATCCTTAAAAAGAAAGAAAAAGAAAAGAAAAAGAATAAAGATCTAAACCATACAGTGCTCACACCCTTACAGGAAAGGCTGTTCAAGGCCTGCTTACCGTAAAGTCTCGAAAGACAAGGTTTCTCGATCCTCTCCTAAGAGCCATGAGGGCAGCACTGGGATGATTCACAATGGCCTTTTGTGCTCTAGGAGCTGAGCTTGTGCCCCCTACAGCTGGCGGCCTAAATTGATCAGAGAGAAAAAGAGACTGTTACCATGATGCTGCAGACAGATCGACGATGACCAACCTGCCAACCCAAGTTAGTTACTTTGGAACTTTGGATACAGGATGAATAAAATCTCCTACGGTCCAGCATTAATATTTATTGTGTGTCAGCCTAGGCAAAGAGGCTCTTGGTAACAGGTGAACTTTCAAGTGTTTTATTTTCCAATTTACCGACTGTAAAGCAAACAATGTGTTCCAGTATAGTTCATCTTTAAAGTTACTATGCTAGTAAACATGCAATCAAAATAAATACAACATAAGTCAGATAGAAAAAAAAAACAAACATATGATTGTTCTCATATATGAGATATAAAACAGAAAGCAACAAATGTAAAACAACAGTAAAAAAAACCTCACAGACACAGACAACAGTATGATGGCTGCCAGAGGGGAAGAGAAGCGGAGGTTGGGGGGATGAAGGGGGTAAATATGTAGTGACAGAAGAAGAGTAGACTTTGGGTGGTGAGCACACAATGTAATATACAGATGATGTATTATAAAATTGCACACCTGAAACTATCTAATGTTATTAACCAACATTACTCCAATAAATTTAATTTAAAGTTATAATATAGTACCAAAGTTGTGGTGTTTATATCATTGAATGTAATGTGAAGATGGAAAGAAAACTGTCTATAATTTGAGCTGCAAATTATTTTGGCTAAACAGTACCTAGGACTAAAATAACATTACCTAAGAAAGTATTGATACAGGTATAGCTCATTCAGAAAAAAATAACCCAATATAATATGAAATTATGCTAAATACTACATTTCAAACTATTTGTTACATAATCTTATTTTCATCATTATTTAATAACTTTAATCAACCCTTTCAGTATAGTTCCACTGTCCCTTATAAAACACAGAATGGAGGAATGGATTTTACCTAAAATTAGATTCAAACTAGTCTCAATTTCCTTGTGTTCTGTGAGGCCATGGTGGAGAGCACTGACTGCATGTGAGGAAACCATGTCTATTTCTGACATCGTAAGTAGCTGTATGTATGACTTTGAATAGTTCAGTTTGCCCCTCTATGCTTCAGGTTTCACATATGTAAAGTGGGGATATTTCTGGTTCTTTTTTAAAAAACGATGTTTTTGATGATTTTTTTTTTTGAGAGATAGGAAGGGAGAAAGAGAGAAACATCCATCGGTTGCCTCCTGCACGACCCCCACTGGGAGCCCGAAACCCGGGCATGTGCCCTGACTGGGAATCGAACTGGGACCTCTCAATCCCTGGGATGACGCTCAATCCACTGAGCCACACCAGCCGGGCTCTGGTACTCTTTTACAGGAGTAAACTAATTCTGAATATTAAATAAGTTAATATAAAAGCAATCTTTAAATTGTATAGGTGTCAACAGAAAAGGATATCTACATATTAACTGTTACTAGATTTTATATGCAAATGACAAAGATTTTTGATTGATTGTAACTGATAAACCAAATATCTCTTCCTCCAAACTTGAGCAAAACCAAACATATTTCAACATATTCTTATAAGCTACATAATATATACCAATTAGATAACAGTAAAAATTATAGAAAAAGATATTTGGTAGAAAAATTATTTTCTGTTGCCTGTAGGAATAAAATTCAAACTCATGATTATAGCTTATGAGACCGTCCGCTATTTACTCCTTGTTCTTTGGGTCTCAGTTTGGATGTACTTTCTGTAAGAAAGCCTTCCCTGGTCTCCTGGATTGGTTTAGGTGAGCTCTCTCGGCATCCTGTGCATCTCTTCATTTTAGGACTTTTACACTGTATAGTAAAAATTACTTTTACCTCTCACTGGATGTTCAGACACATAACAGCTGTTGTATCTTGGTCATATATACCTCATACTATACCTTAGTGTATAACACACAGTGGATGCCTATTACTAGAAAATGAATAAATAAAGTACATAAGCAGGCTCTGCATTCCCTATTTCTAGTTCTCCTTCGACAACTCTGTGAAATTGGAAACTGTCTTATTCTTAGAATTTCCCAGGTCTGGCAAAATGCCCAGTACCTTGCCGTACCTTAATAAGTAGTGACAAATTAATTTTCACATTTTCAGAGTTAAAAATATTATTCAGGTTACAGAATCTACAACTAAGGGCCTCAGTTAGAAACAGAATAGGAGATACTACATAAATCTAATAAATAAATTATAGGAGTCTACAACCAACTCAGAATTTGACTACATTCACTGGAAGTATGTGTTCATGAAATAAAAGCTAAATGAAAGCCATTCGGCAAATGTGATATGTATACTCTTATATAGGACCTTTACATTCCACCCTGGCCTCCCCTCAAGAAGGAGCTGTAAGAAGAAATCTGTTTGCCATTATCAAATACATGGTTCAATTACTCTCTCAAATGACAAAGAAACAGGGGTGGGCAAAAGTGTTTTACAGCCCCGGCTGGTTTGGTTCAGCATTAAGAGTGTCAGCTCGTCGACTAAAGTGTTGTGGGTTCGATTCCCAGTCAAGGGCATGTACCTGGGTTCCAAGTTTGATCCCCGGCCCCAATTGAGGTCGTGAGGAAGCAACCAGTCAATGTGCCTCTCTCACATATCTCACATCTCTCTGTCTTCCCTCCCTCCCTTCCACTCTATCTGAAAATCAATGGAAAAATACCCTCCGGCGAGGATGAACAACAACAAAAAAGTAGGTTTATAGTTGTGAGTATGCACAACAGTTTATTCTTGTATTATTTATTAATTATTGCATCATTTTCCACACACCCAACTGTAAATCTACTTTCCCAACCACTGTATATAGCCCCAGTTTATAAAATATTTCTCATATACAATATGAAAAGCGATGCCTAGAGAATTTAAGCAATTTGAATAGGGTCACATAGCTGGACCCGAACACAGGTTTCCAGTTTCCTACTACGCTAAGTTGACTTTCCTTGTTACTATGCTTTGCCTAGTTATTTTGATTTTTCTTTTTGTATATACTACAGTAAGTAAACTCATGTTACTTACTTGGTAGAAGGTTTTTGACTTCCTGCTTGTCCTGGTTCATCTTGTTTTAATCCTGCAAGCAAGGCATCCTTTGAACAGTGCTTATCCTTTTGAGAAAGAAGTAAAAGAATATGCATCAAGACCTTTAATGCAAAAGGGTTAATGACTAAATAAATAGTATTGAGAAAGTGTACCTGCAAGTGGGTAATAAAAGAAAACCTCTGTCGCTGAAAAGGCTCACAACCTTCCCACAGGCACTGCCCTGGATACACATCTTTTCCTCCATGTTCAGTTGCTGCATGATAGAAAACCTGTGAGGGTGTCTGAAACCACCTAGAAAAAATAAAAGTAACAGAAATTTTCTGACACTGGATTAGTCTTTAAAACAGAAAACTTGGTATTCTAATACAAAAGCTCCAGATCAATACACAGAAATGTTAAGCAAAAACAGTACAAGCAGATTTCGAGTTCATTTCATTTCAAAGAATATTTTGAAACAAATTTCTCTGCATATATGTCCATATTAAATTATTCAATTGTAATGAATACTTCTGGTAATTTGTTTTCAGTTTAATATGTTTCATTCTCAATACCCTACCTTAAATGAAGGTCAGCTAAGAATCTCTTAAAAGTAAATATAATTATAAAACACAATAGAACATTCTTTTATAAACAAATACCATACTCCATTGTACTTTTAGAAGCCGCTCAAACATTTACTAGATTTCATATTACATATAATAAAATCTAGCATATTCAATCTAACAATATAACTGCTAAACATTTGGTAAGTCTAGCTTTTAGTTGAATTCACATTTTGCATGTTTGTCCATGTCTTAAATTTCTCCAACATCATACCCTACTCACTGATACACCCTGGGGCTTAACATTACAAATGTCCCAGTGGATAAGAAGTGGACAGCTACACAAATATGAAGAATGTCAGATACTATTTTCTCTTATTAATTAGAATATATAGTAATGAGAGAGAATACTGAAATCCAGACAGCAAAGAATACATTGAAGGCTTCAATTACTAATTAGTAACTCAAATATTTATATAATCATTATCTTTAAAGTTTATGGCAGCGATCCCTTAGAATTTTATTTCTTTTATAAATAGCATATAAATATATATATATATTTCATGTGCAGTGTATATACAATATTTTAAAATAATATTCCTTTAGGAAATAATTGACATTAAAATAAATTTTAATCAAAAGTAACTACTGAATTATAAAAGATAATGTAAAAAATCATTATAATTTACATATTTCATACCATTCATATTCATCTATATAAATACTTACCAAAAGTTTATTGCAAAACTATCATGGATTGGAAAAATTAATATTGTTAAAATGTCCATAGCACCCAAAGCAATCTACAAATTCAATACAATCCCTATCAAATTTCAGTGGTATTTTTCACAGAAATAGAACAAACAATCCTAAAATCTGTATTGAACCACAAAAGACCTCAAAGAGCCAAAGCAATCTTGAGAAAGAAGAACAAAAATCAGAGGCATCATGCTCTCTGATTTCAAAATTACATAACAAAACTATAGTAATTAAACAGTATAATATTGGCATAAAAACAGGCACATAGATCAATGGAATGAAATAGAGAGCCCAGAAATAAACCTATGTATGGTCATTAATTACAACAAATGAGCCAAGAATATACAATTGGAAAAGGATAGTCTCTTTAATAAGTAGTGCTGGGCAAACTGGGTAGCCACATACAAATAATGAAACAGGACCACAGTCTTACACCATATATAAAAATTAACTCAAAATGGATTCAAGCCCTGGCCAGTCTGGCTCAACAGTTAGAGCACCAGACTGCAGACCAGAGAGTCCCAGGCACGATCCCCGCTAAGGACGTGTACCTCAGTTGTAGTTTGTCCCTGGCCCCGGATGGGGTTGTGTGGGTGGAAACCAGTTGATGTGTCTCTCTCACGTTGATGTTTCTCTCTCTCTTCTTCCCTTTCTCCCTCATGCTATATCTGAAAATAAATGCAAAAATGTCCTTGTGTGAGGATTAAAAAAAACTGGATTCAAGACTTGAATGTAAGACCTGAAACCATAAAACTCCCAAAAAAAATAGATGGAAAGCTCCATGACACCAGAAGCAAAGGCAACAAGAGCAAAAATAAACAAGTGGGGCTACATCAAACTAAAAACTTCTGTACAGTAAAAGAAATAACAAAATGAAAAGGCAACCAACTGAAAGGAAGAAAATATTTGCAAATTATATATATGATACGAGGGTAATATCCAAAATATATAGAGAACTCATACAACTCAATGGCAGAAAGCCAAATAATCTGATTTAAAAAAATGGGTAGAGGCCCAGCCAGTGTGGCTCAGTTAGTTGAGTGTCATCCCATGCACCAGGAGGTCGCCAGTTTGATTCCTGGTCAGGACAAATGCCCAGGCTGTGGGTTTGATCCCCAGTAGGGGGTGTGCAAGAGGTTACCAATGGATGTTTCTCTCTCACTGATGTTTCTCTCTCTCCCCCATCACTTTCCTCTCTCTCTGACAAAAAAAAAAAAAAAAAAAATCGATAAAAAAGGTATTAAAAAATTAAATAAATGTGCAGTGGATCTGAATAGAAATTTTCCTAAAGAAGACATACTGGGCAGAGGACCTAAACAGAAACCTCTCCAAAAAGGACATACAAATGGCCAAGAGACATATAAAAAAATGCTCAACATCACTAATCATCAGAGAGATGCAAATTAAAACAATTATGAGGTATCACCTCACATGTGCCAGAATGGCTGCCATCAACAAATCATCAAACGACAAGTGTTGGCGAGGATGTGGAGAAAAGGGGACTCTAGTATATTGCTGGTGGGAATGCAGACTGGTGCAGCCACTGTGAAAAATATGATGTTTCCTCAAAAAATTAAAAATGGAACTGCCATTTGACCCAGTGATCCCACTCCTAGGAATATATCCTAAGAAGCTCAAACATCAATCAGAAAGAATATATGTACCCCTATGTTCAAAGCAGCACTATTTGCAACTGCTAAGATGTTGAAACAGCCCAAGTGTCCATCAACAGATGAGTGGATAAAAAGGCTGTGGTACATATACACATAAACACTATGCAGTTGGAAGAAAGAGAGATCAGTTGTCCTTTGAGATGACCTGGAGGGACCTGGAAAGCATTATGCTAAGCAAAATAAGCCAATCAGAGAAAGACAAATACCACATGATCTCACTTATTTATGAAATATAATGAACAAAATAAGCTGATGAACAAAATAGACCCAGAGACATAGAAAGTATGGTTCAGACTGACAAACCTCAGAGGAGGGGGGCGAGGGGATGGATGAGATAAATCAAAGAACTTACATGAAGGTATGCATAACCAATGGACATAGACAACAATGCTGGGGGTGGGGGTGGGGGTGGTATGGGCAGGAGGATGTCTAGGGGGAGAAAAAGGAGAAACATCTGTAACAAAAATTTTTTTTAAAAAGGGAAAAATATGAGCAATAAAATGGCAATAAATACATATCTGTCAACAACTGAATCTACAAACAAAATGCACAAGCAGAACAGAAACAGACTCATAGGTAGAGAGAACTTTTTGCTGGTTGCCAGATAGGAGGGGTGACTGGGGGATGGGCAAAAAAGGTGAAAGGATTAAGAAGTACAAGTTTGTTGTTAGACTGATGTACCTCAAAGAAAAGGGGAGGGGTGGGGAAAAAATAAAAACAAAGAAGTCATACAGATGGCCAGCAGGTACATGAAAAGACAGATGCTCAACATCACAAATCATCAGGGAAATGCAAATCAAAACCACAATGAGATACCACCTCACACCTGTTAGAATGATTTTCTGAAAAAGACTAGAAATAACAAGTGTCGGCGAGATGTGGCAGAATGGGAACACTTGTGCACTGTTGGTGGAATGTAAGTTGGTGCAATTAATATGAAAAACAGAGATTCCTCAAAAAATTAAAAATAAAACTATATCACATAATCCAGCAATTGCATGTCTGATTATTTATCCAAAGAAAACAAAACCATTAACTTGAAAAAATATATGCACCTACCATGTTCACTGTAGTATTATTTATAACAGCCAAGATTTTTTTTTTATCCTCACCCGAGGACATTTTTCTATTTTTTGTTCACATGGAGTGGGAGGGAGGGAGAGGAAGAGAAAGAGAGAAAAACACCGATGTGAAAGGGACACATCTAGTGGCCACCACCCGCATGACCAACCAGGGCCGAGGACAAACTGCAACCGAGATACATGCCCTTGGCGGGAAACGAACCCGGGTCTCTCTGGACCACAGGCTGATGCTCTAACCGCTGAGCCAAACCGGCCAGGGCAACAGCCAAGATTTTGAAACAACCTAAATGTCCATCGATAGATGAATGAATAAAGGAAATGTGGTACAATGAAATATTATTCAGTCATAAAAAAGAACAAAATCTTGCCATTTCTGACAACATGGATGGACCTTGAGGTCATTAATGCTAAATAAAATAAGTCAGCCACAGAAAAATACTGTATGACCTCGCTTATGGATCTAAAACAAACAAACAAACAAACAAACAAACAAACAAACAAACTAAACAAGAACATACATAAATCCAAGCTCATAAAGAGAACAGATTAGTGGTTGTCAGAGGTGTGGGCGAAATAAGTGAAGGAAGTCAAAAGGTACAAACTTCTAGTTATAAAGTAAGTCAGTTATGGGGGTGTAATAAAAAAAGTTTCATGTGAAAGTAAAACCACTAAGCACATTTTTAGTTTTAAAATTTCTTTTAGTTTTTAGTATAGTTGTCTCCCCTTATCCATGATATCACTTTCCATGGTTTCTGTTACCCTGTGGTCAACTGTAGTCTGAAAATATTAAATAGAATTCCAGAAAGAAATAATTTCATTAGTTTTAAATTGTGTGCCATTCTGAGTAGTATAATGAAATCTCACACCATCCTGCTCCTTCCTGCCCTGGACATAAATCATCCCTCCGTCCAGTGTATCCATGCTGTATAAACTCCCTGCCAATTAATCACTTAGTAGCTGGTCTCAGTTATAAGATTGTCATAGCATTGCAGTGATTGAGTTCAAGTAAGCCTTATTTTACTTAATAATGGCTCCAAAGTGTAAGAGTAATGATGCTAAAAATTCGGCTATGCCAAAGACAAGCCACAAAGTGCTTCCTTCTAAAAGGTGAAAGTTCTCAACATATTAAGGAAAAAAAAATTGTGTATGCTGAGGTTGCTAAGATCTGTGGTAAGAATGAATCTTCTATCCATGGAATTGTGAAGAAGAAGAAAAAAATCAGGCTAGTAAATGCTTTAGTTAGGACAGAAAAGGCATAAATCTATGGGTGGAAGATACGATTGATAAGTATGTTCCAATTAACAGCAACATGTTTATCAGAAAGCACTGAACATCAAAACTTCAGCAAGTGATCCCCTGAAAGAGTGACACCAAGCCATTTACTGCAAGTAAGGTTCAGAAATAGATTTAAAATTTTATTATCTAACAACATCGCAAGAAGGGCAAGACTGTATAAGATATTTTGAGAACAACTACAGTTACATAACTTTAATTACAGTATACTGTTATAGTTGTTCTATATTATTATGAGTTATTGTTAATTTCTTACTGTGCCTAATTTTTTTATTTTAATCGTCACTCGAGGACATTTTTTCATTTTTTATTCAGATAGAGCGGGAGGGAGAGAGAAGAAGAGAGAGAGAGAAACATCGATGTGAAAAGGACACATCGACTGGCTGCCAACCACACGACTCAACCAGGGCCGGGGACAAACTGCAACCGAGGTACGTGCTTTTGGCAGGAACCGAACCCAGGTCTCTCTGGACTGCAGGCTGACACTCTAACCACTGAACCAAACCAGCCAGGGCACTGTGCCTAATTTTTAAGTTAAACTTTATCATAGGCATGCATGTTAGGCAAAAACATAGTATATATAGGGTTTGGTAATATCTGTGGTTGCAGGCATCAACTGGAGGTCTTGGAACATATTCCCTGTGGATAAGGGGAGGGTTACTATTCTACTCACAATGCTTTTTCATTTATATAAAATAAATATTTCTGGAGTTGTGTTATATAGACTAAAAACTGTCACAAGAAGGCATTTCTTATTGGGTTTTGAAAAGACTTTTACCTACATGTTATTAGATTATTAATTAAAAGGGTAATGCTGTTTATACTCACACACACATAAACCAAAACCCAAATGTACTACTACTAGTCACTAGTCCAAATGACAGCTATTTCTAAACTATTTCACAATATATAAAATTAATCAAGTTTATTTATAATACACATTAGTGTTTCTAAACTATTTCACAATACATAAAATTAATCAGGTTTATTTATAATACACAACATTAATGAATTTATCAGACACTAGAAAAAAGGATAAAGTTTGTGTTTCTTTAAATCAATTTTAATTACTAAATATACATAGCTGTGTGCATATGACTAAGACAACACGAACTGAAAAGTACTCACTACTTTGCCCAACACAAGAGTCTATTATTTCTCTCTTAAATACTACCTTTCCCCTCATCCTAGGTCTATTTTCTCTCTATTTATCTAACTACTCAAGTGATACAAACTATTCACATGGTGCAAAGTGAAGTTCTAATATAATAATGAAGCTGGTTGCAATAATCATATGAAGGTAGAAACAAATTAAGGTTTCCAAACCCATTAAATGAAATATCTGAATTGAAAACATTTAAATGAATTTCAATGCAAAACAGATATTGAGTTTTCAGAATTAAATAGATTTTTCTGGGATGGAGTGGGAAAAGAATAGAAGATGAGATGGGATGCCGCTATTGCTTATTAGTGTGTCTAAAACAAATTTCTTAACTACTACCTATCCCACACCCCATACAGCAAGCATGTTCATTTAAAGATATTGGAAAAGTTCAAGAGTATCCAAATGAAAATAGAAATTCCCTGTGACTCAATTACTCAGACTGCTTACATTTTGGTATATTTTTCTTAAGCCTCTCTTCTCTCTGTATGTGTATATGTCTTTTTATAATTTTTTTTAATCCTCACCTGAGGATATTTTTCTATTTATCTTCAGATAGAGAGGGAGGGAGGGAGGGAGGGAAAGAGAGAGAAAGAGAGAAACATCGACATGAGAGGGACACATCGATTGGTTGCCTCCTGCATGACCCTGACCAGGGCCAGGAACGAACAGTAACCGAGGTATGTGCCCTTGACTGGAAACGAACCTGTGACTCTTTGGTCTGGCCAGGGCTCTTTTTATAATTTTTAAAAAATACTCACTGAGGATATGTTTTTATTAACTTGAGAGAGAAAGGAAGGGAGAGAAGAGAAACAGTTGGTTGCCTCCTGCACACGACCAACCAGGGATGGAACCCGCCACCCTTTTAGTGTACAGGATGACGCTCCAACCAACTGAGCCACACTAGTCAGGGCTGTATATCTTTTTAAAAACAAAAACTGGGGCTGTTACTGATACAATTTTATACATTGCTGCCACTGTACAGCTATAGGTTGTCTTTGTACAAATTAAAAGAATGCCCTTCCTTATGATACTTTGCTTCTATCTGCTGAAAAACTGTTGTAATAAATATACAAATTCTGACTTGTCCAATGTGAATGATGCTCCTCCCCCTTGTGTACAACTGTAGGTGAAAGCACTGACTAAATAACATTTGTCTGAAGCTCATTGTAATTATTTGGTATTCTAGCTTTCAGGATAGTTGTGAGGCTTAAATTTAATGACACGTGTAAAATTATTTGGCAAATACTAGTCCAAAAATGAATGAGAGCTAGTATCATCGTGATCATTAGTAGCAGCAGCAGTAGTAGTAATAGTCACAGTAGTGGTACTATAACCTCTTTTCAACTTGCCCATCTTATCAATCATCTACCCTGACACCTTTTCCACAATTATTCTAAAACTGCCAAGCCTTGCTCTATAAAGTTTAGTCTACCTCCAAGTTAATGCTTCCTACTGTCAAGTGTCTCTCACCATCACTCACAAATAAGTGTATTAATTTCTGCTTCTGAAAACATTCCTTGTAGAAACTGCTTCAAACTTTTTTTTTTAACCTTTGGTTAAACACTGAACTTTAACTTTATTATTTTAAGAGCTGGTCTTCCCCTATATTAGTGAAAGTTTGTGAATTTAGGGGCAATGTCTTACTTTTATGTCTTTGGGGGAAAAAGGGCTTATTACTGAAAGAACTTAAGTTTATTCTAACAGAGCTTCCTTACCTTCCTTTTTTTCTGTTAAATCATCTTGTTATCCTTTCCTTCCCTTGGATCTTAGTGAGCAGTTGCAATAGGGTTAACTCCTTCCCTTAAGCTCTGATTCTATCATGTCCCATGATAACCTATCCCCTTCTGAAGGTTATGTTTATGTGTAACAATCAATATATATGCTAATCCAACTAAAAACAATACTTTTTCTTTGATTCTGTTACTTTCTAAATAGACAGAAACTAGATTTAAAATATCTGGTAAAGCAATGTAAAAGATAATTAATATTTAATACATTAATTACAATTACTATCTCTGACACGTTTTTTTCTCAGTTATTGGAAATCTTTCAAAGATATATATTATTTTCAATTATATTATCTACACAACTTAAAATGGCTAGTCCACTTCTCATTATTTATATAACTGTAGCTAAAGATCAGGATTAGCCTTTCTTCTTTCATTTAATCCCCTTCAGTCAAATTCTTTTTTCTTTTATCCTAGTGAAAAGCTGTTTAGTTCAACTGAACAAATTATTCACATAAAGCTACCAGGTGCAAGTTTCCCGATTCTAGCTACCCTAAGCAGCCAGTTAAGGTTACAATACTTTCTACCTGAACTAAAATAAAGCCAAATACTATTATTTTAGTGGTGTAATTTATACTATAATTATTATTATCACTTTTCCTACATCAATATTAGGCATCATAAACACATAAGTGAAGTAAATAAAGTGCACTTTTCCTACTACCTTATAATTTTATTATTTAAAAGCCTGTAATCTAGCCCTGGGTTGCAGGTTTGTTCCCTGCCCTGGTCAAGGTCATGTGGGAGGCATCCAATCGATGTGTCTCTTTCACACTGATGTTTCTTTCTCTTTCCCTTCCTCCCTACCTTCTACTCTATTTAAAAAAATAAATAGAAAAATATCCTCTGGTGAGGGTTAACAAACAGTAAATACACAAACTAAAAGCCTGCAGTCTATGCAGGATATATGTTATAATATTTAATAATTCGCCATATTAAAAAGAATTAAAAACAAACACCTGTGTCTATAAAGCAAAGATTGTTTCTTTTGTTTTAAAAACATAAACAGCCCTGGCCGGTTTGGCTCAGCGGTTAGAGCATCGGCCTGCAGTCTGGAGAGACCCAGGTTCGGTTCCTGCTAAGGGCATGTACCTCGGTTGCAATTTGTCCCCGGCTCTGGTTGGGTCGTGTGGGTGGCAACCACTTGATGTGTCCCTTTCACGTCGATGTTTCTCTCTCTCTCTCTCTCCCTCCCACTCTATCTGAACAAAATATCGAAAAATGTCCTCGGGTGAGGATTAAAAAAACCAAAAAAATCATAAATAAAAGGGCTGATAATAATACTTTAGTTCAAACCTTTTTTAGCGTTTTCTTTAATTGCTCAAGTTCTTGGCAGGCTATTTTTCTTTAATAACCAAAAAGTGTTCTATGTCCCTCTTAACAGCCCTCCTGGTGCCATAAAAAAATTAATTTGACCTAAAATACATGGAATTTTTTTTTGTAGAAAAAATTTAGTTTAAAAGATAGGCATTTAAATGTTAATAAATGAACATAAGTGATAATACTATATATTTAAAAAGCTACACTAGCAACATATTTGAGTTTAAAAATAAGCTATATTATTAGTTATAGAACAATCAACTTTTATCTCAACCCTGACATCTAATTGTTTTACACAGATAATATTCTATGGCAAAAGAAATATCAGAGGTATGTATTATTTTTATATTCAAATGAGATTTAATAACAAGCTTCTAAAATCTGGGCCGCGGGGGAGGCCAAACCAACAACCTTGCTGGGAGACTAATGTAATTTTATTATATCCAGTTGTAAAAGTGCAAAATGGAGAAGAAGAAAAAAAAAAAAAAGGCAACTAACTTCATTATTAAAATAATTCAATTCATTGCCTTAATACAGGGTTAAAAGTTACACATGCAAAGGTCAGTCCCAAATCAGTACTGGTGTTCTTGTAAACTAAATGTTACTGTTGCTACAGGAATGAATTCTCCACTCTGGCTTCTTTGCCAGTCAGTCAGATTCAAAGGCACAGATAGGAACAACTGACTGGTTTATCTGTTAAAAGGCAATGAGGGAGAAGGCAAGTAAGACTCAAATTATGAAATATATCTCAAACACCGGAAGGGGGTTCCAGTGGAAGACAGCCAAAACCAACTGTCTTTGGCTGTACCTCCTTTCTTTCTAATAACTGATAATAGTAATAACAAATTAATAATATTAATAACAAATAATAAAGGGAAGGATTTCTGTATTTGCTCTTTTGATCTTCCAGCACCAATTCCTACTAATCTACTGGTCGGTGAAACTATTACATAGCAAAATAAAAAACGTATACTCTCCATTAAATCCGAATATGGGGATGAATAGTGCACATTTGAAAAGAAGCATGGAAATGAATTTTCACGATTTAGAAATTATAATATACTTAATAAACTACACATAAGCTTGGGAGATAAAAACTGAGTAGTGATATATGTCTTTATGTGTTTTTAATGAGATAAATAAAGCATACAAATGGATTTGAGACTCTGGATACTCACTTGGACTCCTTGAAAGACATGGCAGTATATCACCTCACACATTTCTTGACAAAGCTGCACATGCACAAAGTACCTCCCTACCTGAACTTCCATTTGCTCAGTACTTAACTATGTATCTGGCATAATCACAAACATCATATTATTTGATTTCTAGGATGGCTCTTTGAAGAAGGTAAAATCATCCCCACTTTATTGCTGAGGAAACAAACTTTTAAGCTTTCTGAAACTTTTCAGAGCCACACAACTGCCTAGCAAGAGTTGGGATTTGAAATCAGATATGTCTACCACTAAATCCCTGATTTTTTTTCCTACTATACTGTAATACATGATTATTTATTTGGATAATATGCATAAATTTATTACTAAGTAAAAACTGAGGTATATTTTTATATACAGTATCTATGATGCTGTAATATTTTTCTTTTTCAAAAATGCTAATAAGGATTGGTACATAATTCCCCTTTTTCTGCATAGTTTCCAAAGAATACATAATGTTTATTAGTGAACTACAGGCTAGATTCTCAACCTAGGATATTCTTTTCCCTAATATTTTATTTATTTTAAAATTTTTTTATATCCTCACCTGAGGACATTTTTCCATTTTTTTGTTCAGACAGAGCAGGAGGGAGGGAGAAGAGAGAGAGAAAGGAAAACTTCGATGTGAAAGGGACACATTGAGTGGCTGCCACCCGCACAACCCAACCAGGGCCAGGGACAAACTGCAACCGAGGTACATGCCCTTAGTGGAAACCAAACCCGGGTCTCTCTGGACCGCAGGCCGATGCTCTAACTGCTGATCCAAACCAGCCAGGGCTCGTTTTCCAAATATTTTAAATAGCACTGAGAAGGACTTCTACAAAATTTGGCTAGTTTGTCTCCTTATATATAACTTTTTTGTCTTGGGTAGCATCTTTTAAGTATTCATTGGTATCCAGTATTTGGGGGAAAAAAAAAAAGGAAGTAAGGTTAAAAAAGAACTCTGCTATCAACTACAGAAGAAACTATGGGTTTTCCTAATAATATTCTTTGTATTTATGGCTGATTAGTGGTTAAAGTCTAAGGAATATATACTTCTCAAACTAATGCTAACAAAAATATTACATGAAATTAATCTCACATTTATAAAGGCTTATTAGTTCAAATTCTAAGTATAATAATATTAGCAAAATACCCAGTGATTCTAGAACTTTGACATAAAATCTTTTGTAAATGTAAAAACAGCAAGATGATAGAATGTTATCTTGATACTTTAAATGGCAAGAAGCCAACAAATAACTGATGAACATAGAATCAAGCTAGTTAATCTTCATTCATTTAATTCACTCAATAATAAATATTAATTAAAAGCCTTTTGTGTATCAGACATTGTGCTATGTAGTAAAACTTCCAGAAGGCAAAAAAGCATCAACCCTCTGAAGATTTCTTGATTTTATGACCACAAAATTCAGATAAAAGATGCTATAAGATTATTTCAATTTTATTCTCCTACTTCCAAGTAATCCAAGCTGTCTGTCAATCTAACTTTTTTTTTTTTTTTTTATCCTCACCTGAGGACATTTTTCCATTTTTTGTTCAGGTAGAGTGGGAGGGAGAGAGAGGAACAGAGAGAGAGAGAGAGAAACATCGATGTGAAAGGAACACACCGAGTGGCTGCCACCCGCACGACCGACCAGGGCCGGGGACAAACTGTAACCAAGGTACGCGCCCTTAGCGGGAACCGAACCCGGGTCTCTCAGGACCGCAGGCCGACGCTCTAACCGCTGAGCCAAACCGGCCAGGGCTCAATCTAACTTTTGATAAGTTTCAGCTTAAACTGGCACCTTTACTAGTATTAAGCAAACACTGATGAAGGCCTACTATCATAAATTACAAATTTCCAGTCTGGATATTTTATAAATAATTTACAGATTACACCCTGGCCGGTTTGGCTCAGTGGTTAGAGTGTCGGCCTGCGGTCCAGAGAGACCTGGGTTCGGTTCCTGCTAAGGGCACGTACCTCAGTTGCAGTTTGTCTCTGGCCCTGGTTAAGTTGTGTGGGTGGCAACACTCGATGTGGACCTTTCACGTCGATGTTTCTTTCTCTCTCTCTCTCCCTCCCACTCTATCTGAACAAAAAATGGAAAAATGTCCTCGGGTGAAGATAAAAAATAAAATAAAAAATAAAAATAGAGATTACCAGGATGGCAGTTTTATATATCACACTCAACTGGTCTTTAGATATTTCTTTACATTAAAATAAAATGTATAAGAGTGCCATCAATTTCAATTTTTATATTTAACTGTTTAAAATGACTACCTTATTACTGAAATTTCAGTTACTAGAAGAAACTAAAGATTTACCATGAATTTTTCATGATACTTCCAGAAGAAATCAAAGCACCTTTATTGAGAATATAAATTCTAGCTACCTGTAAGTTTTTATTCTTTTGTAATATATAGTAAGGTTGATAATTGTTGTTGTTTTCTGTTACCTCCCATCAGACCAACCGTTATTCAAAACTTATCTTGATAGAAAAATATTATTCAGGTTTGTGTAGTAAACATAATAACCTCTTATATCCCTGGTCGGGGTCATTCGGTAGGCAACTAATTGATGTGTCTCTCATGTTGATGTTTCTTTTTCTCCTGCCCTCTATCTCCCTCCCTTCCACTCTATCTGAAGATAAAATAGAAAAATACCCTCGGATGAGGATTTAAAAAAAAGAATAAGGATGTTCCAGTTTTAGCTTGACATATAAACAACTTGAAAGTTGTCCCTCCCATTCTCAGAACCAGGAAAAGCTGAACAAACTGAAAACTAACAACTCTTCTATAATCACAAGGCAAACTGTCTCCCTGGAAACTAGTGAAATAATTGAATATAGAGAATCACAAATAATCGGTAGAGTTAATGACTGGCAGAAATACTTAAGCCCTGGCTAATGTGGCTTGGTTGAGCATTGTCTCGTGCACCAGGCGGTTGCCAGTTCAATTCCTGGTCAAGGGCACATGCCCAGGTTGTGAGCTCAATTCCCAGTTGGGGCATGCAGGAGGCAGCCAATAGATGTTGTGCTCTCACATCAATGTTTCTCTCTCTGTCTCTCTCCCTCTCCCTTCTTTGCTCTAGAATCAAATTTAAAAAACATTTTAAAAAATCATATAAAGTATACTCTTAGATCACAACAGAATTAAAATAGATATCACTAAGAAATGATAGCTAGAATATCCTAAAATATTTGGAGATTAAACAATTCACTACTAAAATATTTTGAACTAAGTGAAAATGAAATTACAATTTACCAAAATTTGTAGAATACAGCTAAAGCAGTATCTAGAGGGCAAGTTATAGCATTAACTGCATGTATTAGAAAAAATCTAAAATCAGTAATTTAAGCTTCCATCTCAAGAAATTATGGAGGAAGAGCAATATCAACTCAAAGTAAGCAAAAGAAAAGTAATAATAAAATTTAGAGCAGGAATCAATGAAATAACAGGGAATCAATAGGGGGCGGGGGAAATCAACCAGATCAAAAACTGGTTCTATGAAAAGATCAGTAAAATAGATCAAGCTCTAGCCAGTTTAACCAAGAAAAAATGGGAAAAGTCACAAATTATTAATATCAGTAGCCCTTGATATTGAGCTCACAGGCATTAAAAATATAATAAAGGAATATAATTAGTAAGTCTATGCCACAAATTTGGTAACATAGATGAAACAGACCAATTATCTGAAAGATACAACCTGCCAAAACACACACAATGAAAATAGATATCTATCTGAATAAGCCCATGACTATTAAAGGAAATGTATCAATGATTAATAACTTTCCAAAAAAGTGCACCAGGACAAGATGGTTTTACTGGTGACTTCTACCAAACATTTAGGAAGAAATGATACTAATTCTCTGTAATTCCTGCCAGAAAATAATAGCACAGTGAATACTCCCTAACTCATTGTATGAGGTCAGCATTACCCTAATATCAAAACGAAAGTCAGGAAAACTACAGACCATTATCACTCATAAACATAGGTGTAAAATTCCACGCAAAAGAAATGAGCAAATTGAAGCAAAAAAGGTATAAAAACTGCTATGTAACAATGAAAAATGAGGAATGAACTGTGTCTCTATGTGCCCCTACCTTGCTCTACCCCTTTGCTGAGCCACTGAGGCTATGGGAGCATTGAATAAATATCTTAAGCTAAGCTAAAGATGTATTTATTTATTCCAAGTATTCAAGATTGCTTCAACACTCAAAAAATTAACTGATGTAATCCAGGATATCAACAGGCTAAAAGAAAAATCATATGAATATATTAATAGATACAGAAAAAACACCTGACAAATGCTTTTTAGTACTCAGCAAAAAATGGGTTATATCATCTCACCAGAGGAAATATTTAGATGGTAAATAAGCATATGAAAAGATGCTCAAGATCTTTCAGCAATAGGGAAATACAAATTAAAAAGCTAGAACACCAACTTACACCATATACAAGAATAAACTCAAAATGAATAAAGGACTTAAATGTAACTTGTGAATCCATAAAAATTCTAGAAGAAAATGCAGGCAACAAAATCTCAGACATCATACGCAGAATTTTCACTGATATAACACCTACGGCAACAGAAACAAAGGAAAAAATGAACACGTGGTACTACATCAAACTAGAAAGCTTCTGCACAGCAAAAAAAAAAAAAAAAAAAAAAAAAGAACCCATCAAAACGGAAAGGGATCCTACTATATGGGAGACCATAATCACCAATGATGCATCAGATTAAAGGTTAATTTCCAAAATATATAGAGTGCTCATACAACTCAACAAAAGGACGACAAATAACCCAATTAAAAAATGGGCAGAGGAACTAAACAGACACCTCTCCAAAAATGACATACAAATGGCCAAGAGACATATGAAGAAATGCTCAACGTCACTAATCATCAGAGAGATGCAAATTAAAAAAACTATGAGGTATCACCACACACCTGTCAGAATGGCCGCAATCAACAAATCATCAAACAACAAGTGCTGGCGTGGGTGTGGAGAAAAGGGGACTCTAGTACACTGCTAGTGGGAATGCAGACTGGTTCAGCCAGTGTGGAAAACATTATGGTGTTACCTCAAAAAGTTAAAAATTAAACTGCCATTTGACCCAGTGGTCCCACTTCTAGGAATATACCCTAAGAAACCTGAAACACCAATCACAAGGAATATATGTACCCCTATATTCATAGCAGCATTATTTACAATAGCTAAAATCTGGAAACAACCCAAGTGTCCATCAGTAGATGAGTGGATAAAAAAGCTGTGGTACAAGTACACAATGGAGTACTATGCAGCTGTAAGAAAGAAAATTCTCTCTCTCTTTTTTTATCCTCACCCAAGGACACTTTTCCATTTTTGTTTAGATAGAGTGAGAGGGAGGAAGGGAGAGAGAAAGAGAGAGAGAGAGAGAAACATCAACGTGAAAGGGACACATAGCGTGGCTGCCTCCCGCACAACCCCAACCGGGGCCAGGGACAAACTGCAACTGAGGTATGTGCCCTTAGGGGAAACTGAGCCCAGGTCTCTCTGGACCACGGGCCGATGCTCTAACTGCTGAGCCAAACCGGCCAGGGCGAAAGGAAGATCTCTCATCCTTTGAGATGGTATGGAAGGACCTGGAGAGTATTATGCTAAGGGAAACAAGCCAAGCAGAGAAAGACAAATATCACATGATCTCACTTATTTGTGGAACATAATGAACTAAACAAACTGATGAACAAAATTAACCCAGAGACATAGAGGTAGGGTACAGACTGACAAGCCTCAGAGGACGGGGGTTGAGGGGGTAAGAGATAAACCACAGAACTTACATGCATGTATGCATGACCAATGAACATAGACAACAAAACTGGAGATGGGGTAGGGGGGAAGGGGAGGAGGGTGTCAATGGGGGAAAAATGAGAAACATCTGTAATAAAAACAAACAAATAAACAACCCACATATGCTCGGCTGGTGTGACTCAGTGGACTGAATATCTTCCCATGGACTGAGAGGTCCCAGTTTGATTCCCAGTCAGGGCACATCCCCAGGTTGTGGGCTTGATCCCCAGTAGGGGCATGTAGGAGGCAACCAATGTATGTTTCTCTCTCACATCTCACATCGATGTTTCTCTCTCTTTCTCCCTTCCTCTCTTTCTCAAAAATCAATAAAAACATTAAATGAAATAAAATAAAAACAGATATGGTGCACATCTATTAGAATGATTACCATCTAAAAAACTGGCTATACCAAATGCTGATGAGGATGTGGAGCACCAGGAAATCTTTCATTGTTGGCAGAATGCAAAATGGTACAGCCGCTTTGGAAAACAGTTTGGCAGTTTCTTACAATGCTAAACATAATCTTACCATACAATTAAGCCATTGTAATACTAGGTATTTGGCCAAATGAGTTGACAAAGTGTGTCCACACTAAACCTGTACACAAACTTTTATAGCAGTTTTACTTATTATTGCCAAACCCAGAAGCCAAACTGACCTTCATTAGGTGAATGGATAAACAAATTGGTATATCCATACAATGGAATGAATATTATTTAGCAAGAAACAGAAATGAGCTATTAAGCCAGAAAAGACAGAAACCTTATATATACAAGATGGGGCAAAAGTATGTTTATAGTTGTTTGTATGGAAAATAATACAATAATTAATAAATAATAATATAAAAATAGAACTCTGTGTTTCGTGCACTCACAACTGTATTGCTTAGTGAAAGAACCCAGTCTAAAAAAGCTACATATTGTATGATTCCAACAATATGACATTCTGGAAAAGGCAAAACTATATAGAGAGTGAAAGGGTATGTAGTGAGAAGATTTTCAGGGTGGCAAAACTATTCTGTGTGAATCTGTAATGGTGGATACATGACACTATATATTATCCAAATCCATAGAACCATTTAACACAAAGATTGAAACGTAATGGAAACTATGAACTTTAGTTAAAAATAATATATAAATGTTACTCATCAATCATACCACATGTATGACAATAATTCAAGATGTCAGTATTAGAGGAAATTATGCAGGGAAGAGGAATTATATGGGAACTCTGCACTATCTGTTCAATTTTTCCATAAATCTAAAACTGCTCTAAAAAAGAGTCCATTATTTTTTTTTTTAAAGATAAGGATAAATATCATCACTACTATTATATAACTGTCAGGAAACATTAGATATTAAAATTGGATGAGAGGATAAGCAGTATAAATATAGAAAACAACCATCAGTTGGAAATATAATAGAAGCGAAGATCATTTATGATAGCAACAAGAAATAAGAACTACAACTAGCAATAACCTTAATAAAATTATAGAATTTATGTAAAAAAACAAAACATTAAAGCTCTACTGGGATAAAAAGGACTATAATACCATAGATTGATACCTTTTCCTTGTAAGGAAAGAATCAATATTGGAAAATGTTCACTATCAAGCACAAACAAAAATATCTATTTATTAAAAGCAATTAAAACGAGCCCAGCCAGTATGGCTCAGTGAATTCAGTATCATCTCATGGACTGAGAAGTCCTGGTTCAATTCCCAGTCAGGACACAGGCCTAGGTTGTGGGCTCATCCCCAGTAGGAAGCATGCAGGAGGCAGCCGATCAAGGGTCTCCTCTCCCTTCCTCTCTCTCTAAAATATCAATAAAAACATTTAAAAAAACAAAAATAATTAAAATGAAAATACCAACATGCTTTTTTAGAGGATCTCTAGAAACATGATAAAGTTTATTTGAAAGAATAAATATCTATGCAGGTACAAACTCTGAATTACACATCATTCTAATTTCAAAAAGTAGTACAAGTACTATAGTGCCTGGTATAAGGTTAAGTGCTTGAAAAGATAATGAGAAACACTCTGAAAAAAAGAAAATTAGGAGCCCTGGCTGGTTTGGCTCAGCAGTTAGAGCGCTGGCCCTTGGACCAGAGAGGCCCGGGTTCAGTTCCCACTAAGGGCACATACCTTGGTTGATGTTTCTCTCTCTCTTCCTCCCTCTCTCCCTCCTGCTCTATCTGAAGATAAACGCAAAAGTGTCCTTGGGTAAGGATAAAAAAAAAAATTAGGAAAGGGAACTTGCCATATCCAACATTTAAATTTAAAGTGAAGGTATGCTATGGACAGAAACCAGTGGGATAACCAATAATCCAGAAATAAAAAAACACATAGAAATTTAGTGTATATCAAAGGTGGCAATTAAAATGCCTAAGGGAAAGATGAACGCGTTAATGTTAGCCATTTGAAAAACAAGCTAAACTACAGATGGAAGACAAAGTTAAAATGTTATAGTAGTAGAAGGCAATAAAATGTGTATTTTATGATCTGAGAGCTGAGTGAGGTCTTTCTAAACATGAGATAAAAACCATATATTTTTCTATTCTGTCAACAATGAACTTAAATGTAATGAGTATGCCCTGGATCCTAAATACCATTTCCCATTAAAAGGCACAGGTATGAAGCAGGAAATTTACAAGAGAAGCCTGGAACATTTTGTCTATCAGAAAGCAAGGAGGCCATCAGAAAATTATATATCATGATCATAACTAAAGGACTTGGAAACCAGCTTGAATAGGCCTTCACTGGCCAAAGGTAGGACAATTGGAACAACAAGAAGTGCACAATAAATGCAATGGATTGAAATGCCTCAAATATGTTTAAATTCATAAGTTTGTTTACAATGATACTAAAATAAAACATAAACCATCAAACCTCATGGTCACCTTTGTGTAGTGTTAGTAAGTAACTCATTATTTTGAAAATTGGTAAAATGAGACAAATAATAAAAAACCTAGCTAGCCTTTTCTCTAGGAACTATTTCTCAGAGAAATCAAAGCGTCGATAAAAGAGAACTTTTACATTTTAAAACCCTTAATGAAATAATGGATCTGGACAATGATTCTCAGTTGCTGTTTATCTCACAAAAAGTGAGACAAGATATTATATAACTTCTGATGAAAGTACCCCAATGCCATTTCTAAAATGGTCATTATAAAAATCAAACCAGAACCTGATCAAATGTCTAGACCTAAGAGAAAATGCAGGGTCAGAGTAACATGCCAAATACCAACAAAATCCAGACTGTGATGTTCTCCAGGACAAATGACCTACTTTTATAAACAAAAAATGGCAAGGAAAACAATTAAGAGAGATGAATGGGTAATTTACAGATGAAAAGACATTTGAAGGACTTCTC